>NW_024885222.1:293895-316115 GCF_019232065.1 Centrocercus urophasianus | reverse complement strand
ACCGGGCAACGGGTACTGGGCGCCGGCACGGCTCCTGGGCGGCAGCGCCTGTCCTGGGCGCTGATGGGCGCCGGGCAGCGAGCACGGGCAGCCTGCCGGCAGCGGGCACGGACAACGGCACGGGCCTTTGCGCCACCCCGGCACGGAACGCTGGGCCTGGGGCAGATGCAGGCTTTGCTCGGGCTGACGAGGGGAGCGCGAACCAGCGGCGGGCGCTGGCGGTGGGCGTCGGGGAACCCAGCCTGGTACCGGGCTTTGGTGCCGGGGTTCAGCAACGCCCGCCAAGCACCTGATGCCAGTCCACCGTTTCTTGTACCCCAGCGTCCTCCTCCCTTGCTGCTGCAGCGCTGGGTGACTGCACCAGGCCCACCATGAACCGAGGTCGATCCCGCTAGGATGCTGCTGCCCTCTCTCCTGCTGTGAATCCTGGCACCGGGAGCACGGCTGGCACGGCTGCTGCACCGCGGGACACGGCCGGCTGCGGGGCGATGGGGCTGCGGGGCGATGGGGATCCCGGTGCGGGGTGGCTGCGGCGGGGCAGGAAGCAATACTCGCTGTGCTCGTTTCTGCTCGAGCGCTCTCACTGCCGCATGGGATCTCCTGGGCTTTCGCTTTCGTTACCAGTTAATCTGCGGCCTGAAAAACTCTGGAGGGAAACTCAGCGGGGTGCCCAGAGCTGCGCCCAGGCCGGGAGAGCGGCTCCGCTCTCTGCGTGCCGCAGCGGAGCGCTCGGGCAGGATCCTTATCAGCGTGGTTAATGAGCCGGCAATTGCAAATCACTCCGCAATCATGTAAGAGCGTGGCCCCGAGTTCTCACCTCTGCACTTTTGCTGTCTATTGCTTTTGTATTAAAGCCTTCCTGTCGCCTTTTGGAGCCTGCGGCAGAGGCAGCTGGAGCTCTGCGGGATGCCCCGGCCAGGCAGGCCCTGCGGAGCCGCCCGGCACCGACGCCGCCCGCTGGGAGGGCGAGGGGCAGCGCTGCCCGAGCTGTGCTGGGGATGCACCGCCTGCGCCGGGGCTGACATCGCTGCTGCCGGAGCTGGAGGTGAGCTGGGAGCTCCACGAGCTGCAGACGGCCTTTTTCCACTAAGAAAAAAGTAAAGAGTGGGGAAATCAACACAAGGCTTGCACCCGCTGCCCTCCCTACCTTTACTAGGAAATCTTGCACTCCATGAGTTGCATCACATGGTCTCACACATTTCACAATCCCTGGCCCACAGAACCGACCAGTGCCAGCAGTCAGGCACCAGCTGCTCTGCTGAGAGCGTTGAGGTCGTGGAAGCCCCTGGCACAGCCTGGCAGGGCAGCATCCTTGAGTAGGGCCTGGGGGTGGGAACGGCGTGAGATGAGCACATTGCCTGTTCCCTCTGCCCTTCCCTCTGAGTTTTTCCATCTCTTTTTAGAGGGAGAAGAAACGGGAAAAAAAAATAAATGATGGGAGATTATGTGGAGAGCCCAACCAACACAAAAGGGCAACAGAATCAAATCAAATCAAAGACTGAGTTTCACTGCAAACAAATCCCAAGGAAAAACCCTGAGCTCTCTGGTGACAATGTTACAAAAGGGAAATTTGGAGGGAGAGGCAGCGCTGGGCTGCCCCGCCATCCCAAGGACGCAGCGGTGCCCACAGCGCTGCAGGGAGCACAGGGAGGCCGTGTCTGCTTCAGCAGCACAGCAAGCCCTGCACTGCTCAGCCCTGGCACTCCTTGGGACCTCCCTCACACCACGGCTCAGGAAGTCTCAAAAAGCATCTGGAAGCTAAATGGTGTCCAGGCTGAGCCGTGGCCAAGCTCAGATGAGCTCAACAGGATGCAGTGTGACGCTGTGCGTTCAGGGGAGAGCGGGAGCACTGGGCTTCGTAATTGATTTCCTAGAAAATTGCCTCTCCTGCCTCCTGTGTTTGGAGCATGAGCGTGAGGAGCAGCAGCACAGTGGCCTTCTCTAAGTGGCATCTCGAGGGTCTTAATTATTTCTGAGGACTGGAAGCATTTATTTAGGCAGCTGCTGGAGAGGTCCCAGCAGTGCTGGCTGCTGCCCTTCCCTCCCCCCTCAAAGCCCTCCCAGCACTTCTTGTACGCAGGGCCCCTTCGCAGCCCTCTGTGCACAGCATGGGGCTCCTCCAGAGCACAAAGCCCGTGGAGAGGGTCGGCTGCAGCCTGGGCCTCGCAGCCCCCACGGGCTGTAAGCAGGATGGGAGGCTCGCCCAGGGCCCTGGCCTCTTCTTGCCTCCTCTTGGGCTCCCGCATGGTCACAGATATACATTATAGCCAGAAGAGAACACAGCGATAATCCAGCCCTAAATGAAAAACAGATGAATCTCCAAATTAGTCACAGCCTCATGTTTTCCCACTCCAACATCCTCAGCTTAAAACACTCAGAGCACAGCTACAGCAGGGCTACAGGGCACTGAAGGTCCCACTGCTGCTGGCACGCTCCTCGGCTGCTGCTGCTATGGGTGCAGCTTTCTTTGGGTGCTGCTGCTCCTTTGGGTGCTGCCCCTTTGAGCACTGCTGCTCCAGCGGCACCCACCCGTGGGCAGACCCCCCCCCCCCCCCCCGTGCCCCTCAGGCGTTTCCCATGCCGGGCCATTTCCCAGCACTGAACTGCTCTTGGTTCTCCTGCCAACACCATCCCCATCATCCAGCCCTGAGTCACTGCCGATGCCTCCCAGAGCTCCACATGGCACAGCTGGACCCGGTGCCACCCGACGCCAGCAGCCCCCTCCCTGCAGCCCAGCCCGTTTGCCCAGAGCCCATCCTAAAGGTCTCTGGTGCCCAGCGCCACCAGGCACAGCCTCTGGGTTGCTTTGTTTTTTTTCAGTCCTTCTCATGCTCACGCAGTTGGGAAGGGGCCATTTCCTGCAGCGCTGACTCAGTCATGCTGTGAGGTTCTTCCCACCTGCCCCACATCAGAGCTCAGTAACGATTTCCCGGCTGCAGAGCAGGGGGGATCTGGCCATCAGCTGGGCGCAGAGGAGGTAACTCAACTTGCAGGCGAGGCACCGAGTGCGCCGAGCACAGCTCCTTGGAATGCTGCTGCCCGCCCTGCAGGAAGGTGCCCAAGAACAGCATGTTCTGGGCAGCAAAACAGCTCTTAGATTTAACTAAAATGGTCCATGAATCGTCCTCTGGGGATCAGGGGGATACACACAGTGCTGCCAAATCCGGGGTGGCTGCTGGGTGCAGCGCTGGGGCCCCAGCACAGCCATCCCAAGGGAGCAGGGTGTGACGCAGCAGGGTCAGATCTGGGGCTGCACAGGTCAGTGTTGCTGCAGCCGCCCCAGGAGCTGCTCCCTGCAGAGCACCGGGGATGGAGAAGTGCAGGAAGAGCTGTTTGGATGCAGAATGCTGGGGCTGGAGAAGGAGACAGTGAGCTGCTCATGGAGAGCTGGAGGTGAGGTGGGGATCGTGGTGCTGGCATGCAGGGCACCAGGTGTGCATGGAACCTGTGGCTGCAGCACCGTCCCTCGTGCCAGAGGGAAGCAGGGAGCTGCTGTCATGGAAGAACAGGAAAAGCATTCAGTCCAGGGGGGAATTTCCACAGGATATTTCTTTTTCCATCCACTTAGATATGGCTGAAAGCAGCCCCAGCATTTGCTGGGTCTCAGCAGCCAGGCAGTGTTGGTGCCCAGGCTGAGCTCTTTGTTCACTCGCATCATTCATCCAGAGGGGAACAAACAGCCATTTCTGCGTACTGCAAAACACGGGGAAATAACAGCCAGCTGGGGCTGCACTGTGAGCTGCAGCTCCCAGCCTGGCACACGCTGTGCACACAAGGGTCTCACCTCCCCCCCCCCCCCCCCCCCCGGCACCGGGAGCAGCAGCAGCTACAGAGAAGTCAGAGCCCCCAGCCCCCACCCCGCACTGGTGCTGCTGCGCATCCCCACATCCTCACGTTGCCACAGAAACGGACTAGGCTGGCTCTTGCCATAAACACGTGGCCACTGCGGGTCAGCACGGGTCAGAATGGCTGCCCCAGCCTGCAGCGAGCCCCCATGTTGCCGGGGGGGAACCAGCGCCAGACGTGGGCCCAGCAGCAGGGTAAGGCTGCAGGAATGGGAACCAGGGCCGAGGGAGGCAGCGAAAGTGGGAACCCGAAAGTGAGAGTAGCCCCAGAGCTACGGCTGATGCTGGAGAAGGAACTGGGCAGCGCTGAGGGAAAGCCTGCTGCTCTTCTTCCTCACCTGGTTGGGTCAGGGATGGGGCGCAGCCTGTGGGGCCGGCTCCCACTCCAGGAGCTGCGGCTGCCATGGATCCGGGTGGGTGAAGCACTGGGCGCAGCTCAGAGCCGCACGCAGGCAGCAGGGCAGTGCTGAGAGGCGGCTGCACACAGCAGGGTGTGGGGACAGCGGTGCCGGAGCCGCCGGCTCTGACCTCTGCCACACCTGGCAGCAGGAACCACCACTGGGACCTTGCTTGGCTCTGCTCGGCTGCGTATTAAAGTTTGTGTGTGATGCAATGTTTGCCTTTTGTTTTATGAGGTTTGGGAAGCAGGGATAGCGCTCAACTTGGGCAGCAAGGGCTGCACGAAGCTGCTCTCGTGCTTGGAGTTGTTGGTGAGAATGGACATCGGATGGATGTCTGCAGCAGCGTCCTGGTGCTCCTGCCTCACTCCATGGCAGCACACGGCTTGGCAGAAAAAGGATGGAGGAGACGCAGAGCCCCTCTCCCTGTGCAAACCACCAGGTACAGGGCGCTCTGCTCACCCAGAAATAGCAGCTCACTGAGCTCTGCAGGGCTGCAGGCTCTGTGTGAGCATGGGCTGCCCAACGCTCAGGCAGGGAGGAAGGTGCAGGAGCATGAGGGGAGCCAGGCTGAGGCGAACACCAAACCCCTTGCAGCCCAGGACAGAGCCAGGCTCAGTGCTCCTGCTCTGTGCATGCAGCCTTTGTGCCAGGTGGGAGCGTGGCACTGGGGGAGCTGTTCCGGCTGTGCAACCTGAAACTGCGGTGTTTTGGAAACCCAAATAGCCGCCGCGTGCAGCTGCGTGGCCCCGCACATGGCAGGCTGGGGGCAGCTCCCAGAGGGCAGCGTGGGAGCGGCTCTGTTGGTAGAGGTGCAGGAGCTCCGTGGGGCGGCGTGTGGTTTTCCTGCCTCATTGGAGCTGGCGGGGTCATTGCAACAGCAGTCAGGGAGCAGAGGTGCACGGCCCAGCTGCCCAGCAGATGCCCTTTGGGCGCTCCGTGCTCGCAGGCGCTGCTGCAGCAGAGGCCATGGTACAGCTGCTGACGGCTCAGCACCCGGTGCTGTGAATGTTCAGACCAGGAGGGGCTGTGGTGCTCAGGTGCTGCAGTTCTTGGGCCCCAGTCCCCTCCACTCCCCAACAGCTTGGCCTGGCACATAAACCCTTGGGGCGCGGGGAGGGCACACGCTGTCCTTCCACAGCATCTATCACCCAACACACCCGCTGCGTGGTGCTGCCTGCAGCCTGGACGGCCACAATGGGGCTGGGAGCGGAGGAAGAGTACGGCTACGGGCAGCGTCTGCACCCCAAACCTCGGTCCCAATCCCAACTGGGAATCACATGGGGCTTGATAGGGAGCACAGCTGTGCCCACGCAGGCTGCCCTGGCAGGTGGCCACCCATCCCCTCGGGGCTCCCAACCCTGTCACGCGAGCGTCTGCATCCCAAGCAGCTTATCCGCATTTGGAAGCCCCTAATCCGGCCGCATGTTTGACCCAGACACCATCCCTGCTCCCTCCCTGCTGTGGGGCCAGGGGCTGAAGGGGAGCGACCTCCTTTCGGAGCTGCAAACAACTCCACGCCCCACATCCCCCCCAACCCGGGCTCCATAGGGCAGCAGGATGAGGAGGTTGTCACAGGATGGTGTTGGGGACCAAGGGGAGAAAAGCCCCCTTCAGGCTGGGGTGTGTTGTGTGTCCCACAAATCCAAACCCTGGGCTGCCACAAGCCCTGCCAGACCTCACTTTGTTTCTCTGTGTTGACAGAAGTGCCTTTCCTGCAACTTTCCTCAGATGCAGTCCCATGCAGCAGCATTGCACACGATGCACAGCCTGCCCACTGAGGCAGAGCACGCAGCCTCAGCCGATGCCTTCTGCTGCAGAGCAGCCAACTGAGCTGCCAACTGGAGCATTCACAATAGCAACAATTGAGATCAGATTGTCGGCCAATTAACCCAAGTTACTCAAGGGACCGGGCCCTCCGGCTAAACAAGCACAGAGCAGGTTCAGGCAGGGATGCAGCAGGGCATGTGGGCACACGGAGATAAGAAACCACTTATCTGCAGGAGTGTGGGAAGGGACGGCCCGTTCCTGACACCCAACGGTTGTGGCAACCTCAGGGTTTGCATATCAGGGAGAAAACTCCTTCTTTTGGGGTTTTCCACCCTCTCCTGCAGCTGAGAACCATCGGGGAGGGAACAGGGCTGGGCCCTGGGGGGCTGCACGAGCTTCGGGGTGGAACCTGGGGCTCCATCCCACCAAAGCCCAGAGCTGCACAATGAAGCACGGGTGGGGGTTCTCAGGGAACAGTGCCCACCTCAGCAACGAGCTGAGAGCAGAGCAGGGAGCACACAGGCAATAAGGGCAGCTCCAGCGTCTTGAAGGAGCCCAGAGGGGATTGGGGGATTTACTGAGCACGGCCTGCATGAAAAATCCCCTGCTAATCCTCACGGAGCAGTAATCTCTCCCTCTGGGCCTCGCCTGAGACCAAACTCCACATTCATTCTGCTGCTGCATCCAGCTCTGCTTCACCAAGGGCCACAGGTGGTGGGAATACAAGTGCTGGCTCATCTGTCATTGTCTGTCTGCTCCAGGCACCTGGAGGCACCACCATCTCCAGGTCCTCAGCCCTGGTCCCACAGTCTGGACCCCATACTGGATTAGAGACCGGGCTGATGGGGCAGGGCAGCTGCTCCCCCGCACCGGGTCATAAAGGTCCAAGCAAAACCTTAAGCAGGTCTCAGAAGGGAGAGCAGGGGGCTGCAAGTAGGCTCAGGGCCCTGGAGGCACGGCGGGCTCCAACTGCGGTGGGTGTCTTCCCATCCTGCTCCCGCAGTGCTCAGCCCCAGTCCCGCAAAGCCCGAGGAGCCGCAACGACGCCGTGCTGGGGCTGCAGCCCGCGCCGCATTCGGTGCAGCAGCACTCGCTGCCGGCTCCAGCACATCCCCACGAGAGGGCAGGGCAGGGCCGTGCCGCAGCCCCGCACAGCCCCGCGGCAGCCACCCCTGCGGGCACAGAGGCGCAGTGGGGGCCGCCCCCTCTGCCCCGAGCTCCCCCCCTTCGGAGAGCAGCAGCCATCCTGGGATGCCGCCCAAGCGCCCTGCCGAAGCGCAGGCTGGTGGCTGTCACCTCACCCCAGCACGCAGCCCCGAGGGTCCCCAGCGCTGCCTCCCACGCTGGCACCCGAGGTTTCCTTGACGCAAGCAGAGCGGAGCCAGGCGCCGCTTTTGCCCCGCGCTCACAGCTGCCCACGCGAACCACAAAGCGTGGCGCCCACAGAGGGTCGGGGCCCAGAGCTGAGGGAGAGGCATGGCAGACAGGGCTGCTTCAGAGCCTTTATTTTGGAGAAAGTCAAAGCCTGTAGATACAGCAATAAAATATACAAAAAATTAAAAATCTTTACAGTATTGAATGTGGCCCAGGGGCTCCATTGACGGCAGCGACACGCCAGCACAGGGACAAGCAACAGGCCTTATTTCCTCTGAGCACCGACTGACTGCAAAGGGCCTCTGTGTCCCGTGCCCACGGGCAGCCCCGCGGCCCCCCCTGCCCTCACACCGTGCCCAGCGCTGCCCAGGGGCCGCAGCCCCCTCCCCACAGTGAGGGGGCACAGGTGGATGCTGTTCTTGGCCCTGCCGCAGCTTCCTGCACAGCTGATGGACTCGGAGCAACGCTGTGCACAGGCGCAGGAGGGCCGTCTGTGCATCCCAGCGTCATTTCTGGGTAGAAAATCTGGAGCCACACACTGAAGATGCTGGACAGGGTCCCTCCTGCACTGCAGCATTGCCACGGGAACAAACAGAGCATCTGCAGCCAGAGCGCCAACCCCATCACAGCCCTGTGCTGCTGCCCACAAGTTCCTCGGCTGTTACCCACCGCTGCCGTGTCCCACAGCCCTGCTGTGCTGCTCCTCCCCCCCCCCTTCCTGCACGGGGCATCGTGCTGCTCTGGGGAAGCACACGACCCTCACACTGCCCCTCCCTCCCATCTTTGCTCAGGGACAGAACCAACGCCCACACCTCAGAAGGACAGGAGGGCTCCCTACACTTCAGTAAATACAGAACCACCATCAGCCAGCACAGCTCCCAACTTCCCCTGACCTCCAGCGCAAGGAGCCTTACTGCCTGCTACACCAACACCCATGGCTGCTGCCCCCAGCAGATTCCTCTCCTTTGCCCATCCTTTCTTCAACCCTTGCCACCTCCTAACTTAACAGTGACAGCCAACCTCCAAAGTGCCACACAAAGCCCCTGAGAAGCTGCAAACCCACTGCCTGGGACATCATACGCTGTGCCTGAGAGCCCAGTCACCCACTGCAGGGCACATTGCACAGCAGCAGCCCCTGCCCCCCTATCTGAAAGGTCTCACTCTGCACAGGGAAAGCAGTTGTGCTCCTGTCATGAATCTGGCCAAGGGGCCAGCCAGGGGTAAGAGCAGCCTCCTGGTCCTAAGGACCAAAAATGCAGATGCTGTGTGTTCACAAGCACACAGTGCTGCTAAGATGCCTCCCTGCCCTTCCCCAGGGCCCTGCAGCACAGGGAAAGCAGCGCTGCCCAGGGCTGCTGGATCTGGCCCTGCCTCTGCCCACAGCAGGAAGGCAGCAGTAAGCACTGAAACTCCCTGCTCCTGGCAGAACACAGCAAAGCCCTCCACATCAGCCTTGGGCTCCTCCACCCTGCAGCACAGAGCCACTCGCTGCCCCTCTGGGCCACAAGTGGGGCGAAGGGAGAACAGAGACGAGATCCCTCTGCAGGTTCTGAGAGCTGCTGGGCAGCTGCTGCACAGCACAGCAGGTCACCCGAAGGAGACTGGGTCCGGCTGATGCCCTCTCAGATCCAAACTCATGGGACTGTGGGCTTCCAGACACTGGCAGTCAAGAAAGCAGCTTTCAACAGCAGGCAGCACGGTAGGGGCTGCAGAAGCATTTGTAAAAAGTGAGGCTGCAATCGGAGGCTAATAGGCACTTGAATGAGCAAAACAATAATAAAAAACCGTTATGGAAGGAAATAGAAGAAGGTTCAACCCCTTTCTCCCAAAGGGGCAAACAGGACCGCTGCAGCGAGGCGTCTGTTTGGTTGGGTAAAACAAGGAATCAGTGGCAAGGATCACAGCCCCAGCTCCTCCCGAGAAAAGGCCCCGAGCAAATGAGACTGAAACGATTCGGAGCCACGCAGGTCCTGCAGGCGCCAGCACAGCGCGTCACATGGGCGAAGCAGCGCACTCCTGGGTCAGCTCCATGTCGAAGGTCAGCGACTCTGCGCGAAACCAGGCAGGAGTTACGGGGCTGCACCCTGACCCCTGAGCTCCTGCTGTCACCAGGACACCCTCAGGCACTGGGTGCCACCAGACTCACCAAACTGCCCTCCTGCGTTGGCCTCTGCTCCCTCGCTACTGTTGCCAAACTGCATCAGTGAGTCCAGAGTGCGTGGGGACATGGGCAGGTCAATGGTATTGCTGAAGGAGGTGCTGTCAGGAGGGAAAAGCATCAGGGCCTGGACAGAGCAGACACCTCCTGCCCCTCCAGCGGGCCCCAGGGCACAGTGCAGCCAGCTGGGAGCTCTCTGGAAGGCAGAGGGGCCCTGGAGGGGAGAGCAGCCCAGCAGCGCGGGCAGCACACTGCCACCTGGCTCAGCTCCACTGCAGTGCCCCCCTGAGCAGACGAGGAGCCTCATGGCACCCAAAGCAGTGGTGGTAAGGCTGAGCACGTGAACGTTCCCTGAGCTCACAGATACCTCCAGGAACACTTACGGGGTGACACAGATGAACTTTGTCTTCAGATATGGAGCAGCACCTGAATGAGAGAGCAGCCTGGTCACCAGCTGCAGGAGGAGGAGCCCCGCTCCCTTCCTCACAGCCCTGCAGACAGCCCTCGTGCCCTGCTCGCACCCACAGGGTCCCCAGGCCATCCTACGACCAACACGGGATCCCCTGATGGATGCAGTTTTCCACCAGGCTGCTGTTCCTGCAGCTGCTCCACAGGCAGGAGCTGCGCTGGGACGCAGAAAATCAACGACTACCTGAGTCAGTAGCTTCTGAGTGTTCCTGGCTCTCAGAGCGGCAGTACTTCCCAAATGCCTCCTCTTTTGGGATGTCCGGGTACAGATACACCAGGGGAGACACCAGAATGTTGGTGGCATCCATGATTTTGTAGCCCATGATGATTTCCGCAAACGACATGCTGTTCAGCTGCTGTTTGGTGTAAGGTTCCACAGACTGGATCTGAGTCTTTCCTGCATGAGACTGTTTTAGACACAGGGCAAGACACCTGCAGCCCTAGGGCAAAGGCATGGACTTTTCTCCAGCTCCCCAGGGGCGGCACAGATGGGACAGAGTCGCCTAGGGCTGTGCTCAACCTCACGAGGCACCCAGCAGAGCACGTGGCAGGACAGACCTGCTTCAGTGCACACGGATGGGGGCACTCAGGACGCAGGGACCAGCAGAAGGTGCCTGGGCTCAAAGATTTAACCAGGGACAGGGGCCATCGTGACGAGCACAAATGTCTCATCAGGGGGATGAAGCCATGGTCCAAATCCCACCTTGAAGCCAGAAAGGCTGGCTGAATAAGACAGCACACCCAGGGCAGTGGTGGAGAGCAACGTACCGCTGATGTCCTTCTCCACCCACGTGAAGGTGATGCCACCCTCCTTGCTGCTCTCGCTGAAGCGCAGCAGGAAGGTTCCTGGAGGCTTGGTGCTCAGGATGGCTCGCTCCCGCTCCTTGCTGATGAACCCCATGATGTACCTGGGTGCAGGGAGCAAGGCTGGGTCAAGACATGGGGGCAGGTACTCCAGAGCAGGAATCCTGCCACTTCTCTGTACGCTGACAGGCAGCAGCAGGACCTGGGCTGGCCACCGCAAAGCCACCAATGTTTTGGGGATTGTCTGGGGAGCCTCAGGTGTTTCCAGTTTGAACCAACAGGGCCTGGACAGAAAAGCATTCCAGGAGAGCTAGGTAGTGCAGGGACAAGGTACTGCCTCCATCAGGACAGGACTCGTGGGTCCCCAACCAAAGCTGACAATAGCTGAGACTCACCCTTCATTCCAGAGCGCCAGGATATATTTCTTCACCAAGTCAATTATGTTGTCCAGCCAGACCCAAAAGGAGAAGCCTTTGCCAGCCATGTTCTCCTGAGGAAGAGAGCAGAGGGGCTGTGAATATGACTAGAGTGGAGAACAGCCAAGGGGAGGCACTCGGGTGAAGAGAAGGAATTATACCTTGCAGAACTTGGCCCAGGTGATCTGACAGCCAGAGTAGTTCACACCTGGCCCTGACAGAGAACAGGACTGTCAACATGTGCCTATGGCTGCTCCTCCAAAGAGTTTTCAGGGAGCAACACCAAAAAGGACAGCTTCCTTCCCAAATCTAACTGCTCGTGGGGAGCTGCCACGAGTGGCAGGGATAGACAGGACACCGATGCTGAGTTACCTAGAAGTTTTTCTGCCAGGGTTGTCAGCTGCTCGATGCTGAGACCACGCTTTGTGGTGGAGGAGAACTGCCAGCTCAGCACCTCTGCCACCTGGTCCCACGTCCCAATGGGTGGCTTGGTGAAGAAGTTCACGTTCTGTACAAGAGAGAACACAGCTCTGAGCAGAAAAAGGGACAGAAGCAAGGCCAGGTCCTGTTCCAGCCCTGCTGATGGGCCTGAGCGAGCCTCTGCCTCGCTGCCAGGATACCTGACCCAAGAAAAGCATCACTCTTTCACCAGCCACCCCCTGGATCCAGCTCCTACCTTGGGGTTGTTGGTCAGCATGTTGTACCACAGGATGGATGCCCAGGCATTAGGCATCTGGCAGATGTTTGAGATGACAACCACAGGCAGCGAGTGGGTCTGCAAAGATAGGACACGACTGAAGTCTGAGACTCGTCACCAAATCCTGCACTGCCCCACAGGACAGCAGCCCCCAGCTGTCAGGAAGGTCTCCCCCTCCATTCTCTGCGTCATGAAGGCCCTAGGAAGGGTGCAGCCACACAGCAATGGCTGATACCACATCTAGCCAAAGCCTCCCCCACCCTGCAGCACACTCCACTGCAACCCACAACCTGAGCTTCATGCTCCCTCCCAGTGAGCTCCCCAGCATAGAAAGGCAGACACAACCAGCACAGAGCAGGATGCAACTCAGGCAGGGCGACGCACAGCAGATCTGCCTCCCAGAGCTGCTCCTCTGCAGCAAGGCACAGCCCACAGCAGCACCCCTGCTCACCTCCAGATCGATCTTCAGCCCCTGGTGGTACACCTCAGTCTCAAAGGTGATGAGATGCAGCTCCTCAGTCACAATCAGCGAGGCCTGGGGGTGGAACAGAACACAGTGAGCCCACAGCAGACATCTGCCTTCAGCCTGACACAGCACTCTCAGACTCGGGCAGGGAGAGCTGAGCTGGCAGCTGCCACGTGTCAGAGGTGCCACAGCCAGCCCTGTGAGAGCAATTCCTGCTTCCCCTGTGACTCAGCTGCCTGGTGGGGAATGGGACACGGACTGCTACGGCTGCCCTGAGCACAGCTGCCAGTAAGGGGCTCTCCCAGCCAGGGTCCCCTCCCCACTCACATCGCAGTTGGCTCTGCCTCCATTACCGCACCGCTGCTCCCGCAGGGTCTGCAAAGGGAAGGAACAGGCTACAGCAACAGCACCACGTCACACCGCCAGCAGGAACAGCCTGAGGCCCCGTGGCACCTACCAGGTGCTTGAACTCTGCTGAGAGGCTGCCGTTATTTGACTCCTCCATGTTCATGACCTTGGTGTTTGTCCCCAGGATGTTAAACTTCCGGGACCTAAGAAGAGAAAAGATACAGCACGGCGGATGGCCTCTCGAAGCAAATGCGTAGTAGAACATTTGCCAACATTAAAAGCAGAAGTGAAAGAAAAAAAAAGGAAAGAAAAAAAGAAACCATTGCACTTACCCCCGAAGTGCTGCAACATCACCAGAGTCCCTGAGAAAGGAAAGAGAAAAAACAGTCACGGCCATGGCTGCGTGAGTGGGGTTTGCATCAAGTCCCACGAGGCCCTCCAGCCTATGAATGAATCCTGGGTGCCCAGCAGCACCCTATACTCTCTCCTTTAAGGTCACACTGGCCCCCAGTGCATGGATGCAGCCCCACTCAGGGGCAGCAGGAGCAAGTCTGACTGCAGTAACCACACACAGCACCTCCAGGATCAGAGCACAGGACTCACTTGTCAATGCAGACTTTGATTTTCAGCTGATAGTTCAGCTCCGGAAACTTCACCAACAATCTGGAAAGAGTCAGCAGACAGACTGTCAGCACCAGCATCACAACACGTGAACAACTGGAGATAAACACAGCACAGAAGAGCTGGATGCACAGCAGTGCTGCACGCATCCCACAGCAGGCAGCATCATTCACCCCAACAAGCCCACCAGGACACAGCACAACCCAACTCCTTCGGCACGCAGCACACTGCCATGAACCTATGGTTCTCCCAAGCCCCATAAGGAGTTTATTTTGGCCACTGACTGCCCACTCCAGGCAGACTGCTCTAAACCACCTGCGTTTCTTCTGCCAAGGAAGCAACTGGGGCACAGCTGTGAGATGGTAATGAAGCTGTAGGCAGAGCCTTGTGTCAGAGCAGCAATTTCTGCAGAAGCTGGTGAAGAACACAGGCCAGACGACAGGCTTCTGGCAGGGACACACTGACACTTCCTGTCGCCTGCCCCCACAGTGGGATTTACCAGAACCCCAGCTGTCTCCAGGAATACAATAGAGCCCCAGCCAACAATCACCATCCCCACACTGAGTCACCCAGGCTACACTCCAGCAGGGAGCCATTCCTTCCCAGCAGCAGCACTCCCCAGGCAAACTGAAGGCTGCATCTGAACCAGCACCTCCTGGGAGACAGATGCTGCATTCACCCTGCACGGCTTCCTTCCCTGCACAGAGGAATCGCAGGGGCCAGCGACCCACCTGACTTTGGTGGTGAACTGCACACCGGTTTTGATGACCAGAGGCCGGTCAGGATGCATGGGCATGCAGGGCTGCCTCTCCACCACAAACGCACTGTAGAAGATAAAAGAAATGCAGTCAAACCTCAGCCCCATCCCAGCACACAGCGCTCACCCCTTCACTGCCTGTAACCAAGGAACAGCCCACAGCTCCCTCGGCACCTTTTCATCAGGTTCCTGAACAGCTCCACGATCCGCTCCTCCAGCATTGGCCGGTGTTGGACAATTGGGTCGCCCTTGTAGGACACCTTCTGCTGCAGCTCTTCCAGTTTCTTGATCTGCTGCCGGGTCTGGAGCTGTGATTCAGCAAGAGAGGTTATCCTAGGGAGTAGGAAGAACCAGCATTAGCTCTGGCTGCCAAGTCCTGCACAGCCCCAGCCCACAGAGCCCTCCTCCTCCCCTCACTTCTGCAAGAGAGGACAATCGCTGTACCAAACCAGTAGAGAACAGAATATGCCCACAGCTCAGCACATTTTTCTAGGCCACACACTATGAAAGAAACCTGTGTGAACCAAAGTTCTGCAGTCGTACCAACCAAGAGCTCAGGAACAGCCACGCAAGCCATCAACCTTACAATCTCACAAACCTCGAGCTAACAAATCCAGCATTATTGTCCACTACCAAGCATAAGCGTGGCTACCAGATTACATTTACAACTGCAGGCATCAGTGGCCATTTTGCAAGGATGTGACCAAAGGCAGAGAACTCCTTTCTGCTGCAGGTGTTTGATTGCTGCCTCTCCAGGGATCGATGAGTCTTACCAGTTCTCGAGCCGGTCTAAGCAGATATTTGGTGGGCCACCAATGCAGGCAATTTGTTGCCGTCTCTTCCAGTCTGCCAGCTCCTCATCTGCCAGCATCTTCTGCACATACTCCATGGCTGACAGCAGTCCTGCCAGCTCGCTCACAATACCCTGCCAAAGCAGAAAGCAGGGCCTTCAGCACTCTGACACCCTCCAAGACCCGAAGTCCTACGTTCACAAGAAATGGAGCTGCCCACTGCTGTACTGCCAGTGCTACTCTCCTAATTCTACCCACACGGGACTCAAACCCGTACCGCAGAATAAGAGCACACCGACACCCCGGAGGGACCTGGGAGGCCAGCAGCACCACGTACCCTTCGCATCTGGTCCAGCGCTGTGAGCATCTGCTCCAGCTGCTGCATCTTCTGACGCGTCACCGACTGATTGTTTCCATTCAGGTCCTGCATGTCTGTGTGGAGGACACAAGGCTTCAGCCAAACAAATGTACCTCCTACCCTCCCAAACATCACACTGGAGACAGCACAGCTGACTAGAAAGGAGCAAGAAATTCTAGAAAGCCATCAGCAGTTAAGCAGTGATCTCACACAGCCTCTGCCAGCACTGCCTCCAAGCACCTTTCTGGCATTTCTGCATACACAGCAGCCCTATCACCTTCTCCTTTCACAGGCAAAGCTCTGGTTCAGCTCCCTGCAGGCCCTGTCAGCCTGTTTTTTGTTTCTGTCACTTTCTACAATTGCCATGCAAATGCCCTAAGACTAACCCACCCTTCAGGCTTGAAGAGGAGGACTGAGAGGACTGAAAAACGCCCTCCAGCATGCTTCCTTGCAGGAACGCACTTTGGCTTGCCAGATGTTAATGAACTTCATTACCTCCCTGGCTTTTCAAAGTCTTGTAGTTAAAATCAAAGTCATCCTGGAGATTTTCCACCACTTTCATCTTCTGCTCCAGATCCTGCAAGGCAAGAGATGGAATTTGTTCAAAGTACAACATCACCACAGTGCTCCTAGAAGTACCAGGGGAAGAAGGTGCCCGGGCAGCACACTTACCTGCACTCTCTTCCTTACATCCTGCAGATGCTGCTCCAGCATCTGCTGCTTTTCTGTCACTACAGCTGCTGTTGGATGCGTCGCCTGTCCCCCTTGCTGTAGAAGGGACAAGAGCAGCATTAGAACAGGGCTGCAACTCTGGGACAGTCCCTTCCCAGCCTCAGAAGGTTCTGCATAAGGAGTCTTAAACCCTTTACTAAGCAACAACAGAAAACCTCAGCACAGAGCACTGATGCACCCTAGAGAGCTGAGGGTCAGCTGCCCTTCACTGCAGTTTGACCACCCCTGAAAGAGACATGCAGGAAGCTTCAGACCAGAGCTTCCTGACGGCACCAATTACTGCGCAGAGCTGCTGGGTGGGCAGAGAGACGCCTGGGTCACCTACCTGGGCTGCGGTGGCAGCTGTCTGGAGGAGCCGTGACTCTTCCCACAGGCAGCGAGCCACGATGCGGGCTATTTCCATCGGCTTCTCCAAGTATCTGCTCTGTAAAACAGTGAGGGCCTCAGAGTTAGCCTTCAAACTGTAACTGCTGGGATCTCTGCATGCTTTAGGGCTGTGGTCTGTGAGCCGTGACAAGGAGGCCACTGCTCTTTGGAAACAGAACGGTCGCCTCCCGCCTCACCTGCAGGAACTGCTTGATGCGCCGCAGGTTGTGCTGGTACAGGACGTTGGACTCCTGCAGGAAGCGGCTGTACTGCTGGTCGATCTCCCCCAGCAGGTTGTGGAACACCAGCGTGGCGTGCGACTCCTTGTTAGCAGCGTATGCCCTGCACGAGGAGGGCAGAGTCCTTAGGCCCAGCCCAGGGGAGGCACGGCGCTGCGGGGAGGGCGGCTCCGCACATCACCCACTGCCCCACACGCAGTCCAGCATCCCACCGACCCCTAAGCTACACCAGGATGCAGCCACAGCAGGCCCTGCTCCCGCAAGGGCAGGGAGACAGAGGTGTCTCAGACACCGGAAGACAGCACACAGGAGCACCTCAATTTCAACCTTGCTTAGAACAGAGGTCGACATAAACCCTGACGACCTCTGCTGTGTATTTCCCCCTCTCTCCTAGTCTGAGGTCTGACACCAAACACACAGACTCCCACTCCATCTCACACTGCACGCATCTCGAGGAGGAAGAGAGGCCCCGGCACTCAGAGAAGCTGGCACAGTCCCTCCAGAGCTGCCTGGCATTACCCCCAGCTGGGGGTCCAAAGCACAGTCCATTTGCCAGAGCTTGGCAGCGCCTTACCAGTCCTGGCTCTCAATCCACGGAGCCAGGAACTGCCGCAGCTCCATGGGGAAGCTGTCGCTGTAAAGCTGGTGGAGCTGCTCCAGGTACCGCGTGTCGAGCTGCTGCAGCTGGTTCCACTGCGCCATCCTGGCCGGCTCCGGAACCCTGTGGGGACAGGCAGGTCAGCACGGTGCCCCTGGACCCTCCTGCACAACCCACGGCTTGGCTCAGGCTGACCCCAGGAAGGGGAACGGGGCAGGTCTACAAGGCAGCAGCGTGCTGAGCTGTGCCCACAGGGCTGAGCTCTGCACTGAACTGGCACGAGGGCTGTGCCTGCCCTCACCACCTGGTGCCCAGCATGCAGCACGGCTCCAACAGCCAACTCCAATTCTCCTGCGCTGACGATCCAGAGGCAAGACGACGTGCATCTGTTTCAGCGAGGAACACAGTGCAACGCAGCCACTTGCTATGGGAGATGCACTCCCCTCCATTCTGAGCACCAGAAAGGTTTTCTGCTTACCCCACCTGATGAGGTCTGACACTGGTAGGGCTCAGGCTCTGCTCACAGCCACCACTGCCTGCTGTGACAAACAGGTCACCAGCAGCACAGCTCTCGCTGCGACACGACCAGCCTCCCTGCAGCCCCCAGTCTGCTATGAGCCCTGGGACGATGCTGATCTCCAGCTCCCAGCCAAGCTGCAGCGAGGAAAGCCTCCTGCAAGAAGTGGCTGCCAGCTCCCAGCTCAGCACTGGAACCTGTGCTGAGAGGAGGTGGAACCATAAACCCAAAGCACACTGCCACTGAGGGGCTAAAGGGCACGAGTTGGTGCAGCTTGCAGGGCAGGAGGGAAAAGCAGTGCTCACACCACAGCGTTTGCACAGGAGCCTGCCCTCTCCTCAGGGGCCCTGCAGCAAACATGGTGGGCAGCAGACTGGCCAGCAAGCACCCATCAGGGCTCCAGGCTGGAAATCTACCCGCACGCAAGAGCAGGGCAAGTTCCACTGCACTGCCCCAGCTGGGAGCTGAGAACGCCTGCATCCTGACTCATCCTCCTTTCAGAGTTAATCCAAAACATCTGAGAGCAGAGCAGAGAGCCTGGCTGCTGAGCTCCGGCCTCTCCCATTCCTGTGCAGGATCTCAGGGCCATCCAAACCCACAGAACTGTTAGACACAAGCACAAAGCCTCGCTTTCCTTGGGAAAAAACATTTCCCAAGCACCCGGCTTTGGCTAAACTTTCTCCTAGAGAGGCACCATTTCCCAAAGCCTTCCTACCTTTGTGCCAGGGGGAAGAGGAAGAGGCTTGGGCACGCAGGTCGCAGCAACAAGGCCGGGGCTTTGATCTGCTGCCAGTCCCTTCCGCACGCCCTGCAGTCAGCCCTGCGCCTGCTCCCGAGGGCAGGGAAGGAGCTGCAGAGCTTACAGTAAGTGCGGAAGGCGGAGACTGCCAGGAAGCAACAGAAACGAGGAAGGAGCAATTTGCAAGTGAGCGGCATCAATAGAAATCAAACTCAGCTTAACGAGGGGACAGCAAGCTGTGCAGGAAGCACAGGCACAGAGAACCACTGAGCCTCAGCACGGGCTCACTTCCCCCAGAAAGCGGTTTGATTTTTGCAGACAGCCCCAAGCGACACGTCAGCAGGGCCGCGGGGCTGGCACGTGGCTGACAGCAGAGCCGTCCCACAGGCAGCCCTGGTGGGCGCCAGCCGAGATGGGGGCAGCGGGGCTGGGAGCAGCGCCCACCCCTGAGCTGCCGGGGGTCGGTGGGTGTGGGAGGAAGCCGGCGCCGCTCCCTGAGGCTGCTCCATTTGGCCCCCTTCTGTACAGCAGAGCCCACGGGCTCCTGGATGGGTTGGGAACAGAGAAGCACAACAGAGAGCAAGGGACACCAGAGCCGCGACTGCTGCTGCCCAGCCACAGCCCTGAGCCCAGGTGCCCCAGAGCGGCTGCTCAGCACAAACAGCCAGGCTCAGCCAGCAGCTCTCCCTGATTTCTGCCACCCGACATTTCCAGCATGAGTGAACACTGTGCTTTTCTGGTGTTTGTTGTATGGGACCCTTCCTCTATTTTTGTGGATAGTTTTTCTTAGGGGAGAAAAAGGGGAATCGGCCACGAGATGTGCAGAGACGACAGACGTCGGCACCTGACAAGGAGTTAAGCTGCTTTTTAGAGCCTCACGGCATCGCGCAGCCCAGATGACAGCAGCAGCATCCACAGGACATTAACCTTGAACCACAGCCTCTGGTGCAATCTCTAGAGAAGACCACGTGAACAAAGCCTGGCATTAACAGAGCAATAGGTGAAAGGGAGGAGGAGAAACAGGAGCCTGTGAAGGAGCAGACACTCCGCCAGACTCGAGGGAAGACCAGACTCTGTTTGCCACCTGCGTGACCCCAGGACTTCTCCTTTTTGCACCTCTGCCCCCCGACAGCCTGGTTCCTTTGCTGCTCACCAGGCACAGCACGAAGGTCTCTGCTCTGCAGTGGGCTCAGCTCCTCACTGGCTGCCCGTCCGGCTGCAGCAGCACTCACAGGCACTCGCACTGCTTTTAGCTGGGTGCTATAGAGGCTGCCGGCACAGTGTGAACGATGAGGTGCTGCCTCTGAGGGCGAGGGGGAAATGAAGCAACAAATGCACAGCCAAGAGCTCTGCTGCAACAGCTGATGAGGCTGCCAACCCACCAGCACCACAGGAGGATGTGGAAAGGCAGGGAACGTCTGGGAGCAGCAAGGAGTCGGGAAGCAGCCAGAAGGAGAAGAGGATTTTCCTCCTTCAGTGCAGCACTAGAGCCCAGCCCTCCCAGTGCTCTGTTTGTGAGGAAAAGGGGCCCTGTGACCCCCCTGACCACCAGCCACCTGCATTATGAAAGCCTCCACACTGTCAGCCCAAAATCCCACACGGATCCCTCCGCAGCCCATCCTGCTGTGGGGAAGTTCCCTGGAGCAAGTTTAAAAAGCCTGAGGGCTGAACCCTTCCAACTCTGACAGGTTTGCTGCCTCTGCGGTTTGCCTCTTCTCACTGCTGAAGCAGAGCCAAAGAGCAACTGACGTGACCAGGGCTGAGCACAGCATGACGCAAGCGCTGAGGTAAACAAGCTGTACAGAGCTCAGAGAAGAGCAGCTAAAAGTAGCCCCGGAGTTAAAGTTCATCTTTCTTTAGCTTCCCTGCAAGGACAGAGCACGAGAGCTTGAGCTGGGCAGCGTCACCGCAGCTCCACGCACTCCAACAGCCACGCTGAGCAGCGCTGCTGTCGATGGGAAACAGCCCCACGATGGCCTTCGTGTCTGGGTTGTACCTGAGTGCATCTCCCCATGCCACAACTTCAAGGGGCTTCACCAACAGCAGCGATTTTCCAAGGAAGGGTGAGCAGAGGGGAAACACTGGAGAGACCCCTGAGAACACCATGTCCCCCCCTGGAAGGGGCTCAGTGCCCACAGTGCAGCACTGCTGCGATAACAGCAATCCCCAGCACATTCCGGCCCCTGGCACTGATCTGCCCACCTGTGCTCCAGCTCTCAAAGGAACAAAGCAGCTGCTCCAATACCCAGGGCAGAGGCACTGCCCAGCACCCCCCCAGGCCCACACAGCCAGCAGCAGGCTGATTAAAAAGCTGTTCTACCAGAAAGCTGTTAATTGTGCTGGACAGACACAAGAATTGTGAGGCGGCTATTTAGAGAAGTTGGCTCTGCTCCTCTGGAGTGCATTCGAAGACAGCCCTGGAGATAGAAAAATGAAGAGGTAATGGAGAGATGTGAGGAAGGAAAGAAAGGTGATGGTGTCAGGCAGGGAGGCTCTGGGCATCCTCACAGCACAGATCTCTCCAGGCAAATCACATTGCAGCCAGCAGCTCCCAGGGCAGCTTGGCACCTTGTGGCTTCACCCAACACACAGCACCCACTGCACACTCACAGCCATGGCTGAGGCAGGCAGTGCCCGGTGCAAACAGCAGCCTTCTGCCAGCACGGCACCAGCAGCTCTGGCATATTGCTGGGAAGCAGAACAGCCTCCTGTAGAGACGGTCTGCAACAGTGACCAGGCACAGAAAGCTCTCAGCCAGCTGCTCTGATGTGCAACCCCAAGCAGCAGCCATGGCCTGTGGACGTAGAAGGGCTCTTCCAGCGCCTGAGCCCTTGTCACACAGCCAGGGCCTCCGTGTGCCCTCTGGCAGGCAGCGTGTGGCAGCGCTGCGCTGCACTCCTACACATCAGGAGCACAGGGCTCTGCCCCACAGCCTCGGGGTCAAGCACCAAACCTAAGCCGTGTCCCAGGAAAAGGTCCCGGCAGGGCAGCGCTGTGCAGCGACAGACACAGAGGGATAAAGCCGCAGCGCTGCGCTCTCAGCTCCTTCAGCTTCGGCCCGCAGCCCGGGTCTGAGGCACCCCGCCAGGGTCGGTCACTGCAGCAGCGTGCGGCCGCGCATCGCCCAGCCCAGATCAGTGCTGGGGCTCCCCAGCTCCGCGAACCTCTCCGGGGAGCCCTCATCACAGCTCGGCCCCGCGGCGCACGGCTCTGCTGGGCTTCCCAGCAGCACCAGCACAGAGCTGCCCTCCGCTCGGGACAGGGCGGGAGGTTCGAGAGGAATCCGCTCAGAGCTCCCCGTACCGAGGGAAGGACACAACTCCGCCTGCAGCTGAGGGAGAGGAGCGTTACCCGAATTACCTCCAGCGACAGCTCACCCGGCCCGCAGCTGCGCCCATACCGTGGCAGCGCGGGGGGCCACGGGCCAGAGCTCCGCGAGGACTCCCAGGGCACCGCCGGCAGCAGAGCAGCACGGAGCACCTGGCGTCCGCGCGTAGCTGCGCGGACCGCCCCGGAGTGAGGCCCAGCGCGCCCCGAGGCGAGGCCCGGCCCGGCCCCGCTGCCCCCCGTTCCTCCCGGTCCCAGCCCCTCGCTCTCCGTGCCCCTCGGTCCCCCCGCTTCCCCCGAGGTGCGCTCACCGGCGGTCCCGGGCGGGGCGGGGCGGGGCGGCGGCTCCCGGTGCCGCTGACGAACGCACTCCGGTCGCTGCCCGACTGCGGCGCCCGCAGCCCCGGCCCCGCTCCCTCGCGCGTCACGCG